>NC_083642.1:3901187-3908687 GCF_963576545.1 Limanda limanda | reverse complement strand
CTGTTAGTAGCTGCACTGACTCTTATTAAAGGAGTTATAACGACTGATGTAACGTTTGACTGACAGACGACACAGACAGACATAATTTGGTTTGAATGTGAATCTGTTGAAACAAAGATGAACTCTGAGCCACAGCGTCAGCGTCAAGTCGGCGTTGACCATCAGTAAATGAAGGGTCATCACTTATTCGTCCAGCTCAGCTCTCGCTTCAAATCCTCAAACACCAAAACACCAGAGCACTCCAGAGCAGCAGGTGGCGCTCTTATCCTCGGTATAATGACTTGACAGCCAACTGAACTTTCAGTTTCTTGTTGAGACCCAGAACAGAACGAGGTGAAGACGAAACAAAAACAATCAGATTTACTCTCAATCTGACTCAACATGAAACTTTGATCAACACATGATGCAAAATGTCGTCAACTCATCTTTATCAAATAAACCCAAAGATGTTCTGAATCTGTTTCGGTAGCACAGTTCAACTTCTGCTGCGTTCAAGACAACTGTCGGATATTCCGACATCATACGTAAACAAACATGTCTGACCGTGAGAAGCTGATGTTGATTTGTATCGTGATGAAACGATTTATCTGAAACCTTTTCTACGTTCATACAGAAACTAAGACGAGGGAAACGACGCATGAGGCAACAGATGTTTTACGTGTTGGAAACACATTCAATACAAACGAGGGAGAGAATCTCTCTCCGTCACTCAACAGAGGGTCGACGGGACTCAGCGCCACAGTATCCACGCCTCCATGAGCACCGCCATTGTTGTGTGACGTCAGACGACTGATTCTCCGTGAAGTCGGGGGTCGATTAAATTTCCCCGAGTTCACAAGTTGCATTTTGAATAGCGTTCCATTGCACTTTTTCGAGTAGGAGTTTGGAAAATTCAACATTTGAGTTTTCTGGAACGCGGCTTCCGAACTTGCCTGTGTGTGAAATCACTTTCTGATGATGTCATCATCTCTAACGTAATCAACAATTAAAACGTCACTCAGTGAAGCTCATTCCTCCGCCAAGGCCCCAGGGTCCCTTCAATTCACTCAAGCTGCACCAAATCACATCATTTAGATCTGTTCCCTAACTTTGTCGTGTCTCAGTTATTTTCTAGGATCGTTCACACAGGGTAAAGTTCGTCTGTTCACACCTAACGTTAATATGTATGTGGCCACGTGTCCCAGAACAACAATAATAATAATCTGTTCGCTCAGGACTGAAACAGGTTCTGAGTTCATAAGGAAAACCAGAATCAGACAGAAGTTGTTTTCAGACATGAACACAAGAACTGTAGAGCAGCAGGAGGTGGGACATGATGTATAAACTCTGCTGTGGAAAGATCAGTGTTGTTGTTTCCAGCTCATCCACACCGGCGTCGGCCCTCATCACCAGAAGATCTGGAATCTCCTCGTGTTTCCAAGTTGACATCTTCCTCTTCTATGTGAACGGCTCCTCTTCTTCATCCTGAGATCTTTATGTTCCTCCAGTTTCACGTCACGTGTTAGAAACCTCATCCACACGTCCACTCGCTCCCTGGGAAGCTTCCACACATTGTCCTGATGGTTCCTCACATGGACTAACAAGGACATTTTACACACATTTTACCAGGAGGCTGCAGGAGAAGATCCAGAACATGTCCAGAGACACTGACTCTGACATTTGTTCTCACATCCAGAACCAGCAGAACATGTCAGGAACATGTCTGTGGTTGAGTTCATGTCTGGAAACAGCTTCATGTATTTGTTAAACTAAATAGATTATACAACTTCCAGTTGAAAACAGGATAAATAAAGTCTCTAATTTAGTGTCATTCTTGCTGATGTATAAAAACCTCTGCTGAGGACAGAGAGATGTGGTTAAAGCTCCAGAGAAAGTTCAGATAATTTAAAGCAGGTTTTTAAATAAAAGAGAAAGTGAAACTGTAAAAACTGAATTGAAAACTTTTATTTTGGAGATTTGATTTTTTCTGATCTCTTTAAACATCTGTTGGAGCTGCAGATGTTTGTCTGATCAATTAATCACCAGCTGTTAAAGATCACATCCCCGTCATTACTGATTCATCATCTGTTGATCAGCAGATCGATATTTCAGATGCAGACTCGTTGTTCAATGAATCGACTGTTTGATGAGTGAACCGGTTCACACACACACACACACACACACACACACAAACAGCTGCAACACAAACATCTGGATCATCTTACTTGCTCGGTTCTCCTCGTACATCTCCGCTGCTTCTCTCAGCTCCGAATACCGAAGATCATCTTAATCCATCCGCTGCACTTTGATCAGTTTCCCGTCGGTTCGACCCCCATCAGCTTCTTCTTCTTCTTCTTCTTTTTCTTCTTCTTTTAATTCACTTACATAAACAACTTGTGCTCATTTCACCGCCAACACTTTCGCACTGATCTCAAACTGATCCACTTTCCTCCTGCTGCAGCTGCGGATCAATTCAGTTATCGATTTATTCATCAACACCCGAGCGAAGGAAAAACTGAGGAGATGAAATAAATCCAGAGAAAGAGAAGAGAGAGAGAGAGAGTGTGTGTGTGTGTGTGTGTGTGTGTGAGAGAGAGAACGTTTCAGCTTCACTTCACTAATCTGACTCTCTCTCTCTCCATCTATCTTTCCATCTTTCTCTCTCTCTCTCTCTCTCTCCATCTCTCTCTCTCAATTGGGGATTAAATAGAAAAGCTCTGTGTTAAAGGGGAGGAGGAGAATTAAAGGCGCAGAGAGAGAAATGTCTATATTCAGACACTGATTGTTTTTATACAACAACTAACTGACTTTAAATATAGTTATTTAATTACTTTATATTAAGTCAACATAAGGGATATATACATAGAAAAATATAGGGGAAAATAGGATATATATGTATATACATATTATTTTTCTCTATCGCTTCTCTTCACACAGACAGACAGACAGACAGATAGACAGATAGATACTAAACTCAATCAGATCAGAGATGGCAGGATTCAGGGCAGTGTGTGTGTGTGTGTGAGAGAGTGTGTGTGTGTGTGTGTGTGTGTGTGTGTGTGTGTGTGTGTGTGTGTGTGTCACTAAGCTTCTATATTAAGTCGTCCATAATCTGCTGCAGTCACAGAGAGGATTTACGCTTTCTGTCTTTTCTCTCTGTCGTTTGTTTCAGTCAATAGATAAATATGAAATTAGAAAAAATAATGAAACAGAGTTGAAACAAATTATAACCAGAGTAGAAACCCAGTGGATCACCAGAACCGCCAGTGTTGATTCCAGTGTTTAGTCAGAATTTGCATGAGCACTAGGTTTCCATGGAAACGGTCAACCATAAAATCACCAATCAAATAAACTGACTGTCACAACAAACAACAGTAAACAAACAAGAAACAATAAACCAATTTACTAAGTAAATAAACGAACAACAATAACCCAACTAACTACAATAAATAAACAAACACCAGTAAACAAACTCATTTAAAGTAATAAACAAACAATATTAAACAAACTAAATGAAACAAACAATTATTAATTCTCTTCATCACGTTTCACATCCAGGTAAAAAAGTGGATGTTTCTCCCATCTCTGTCGATTACGTCATTGTTCAGATAATAAACCTTATATATACAGTCTATGTAATAACCACGACTCTACTGCCCCCTGCTGGATAAACGTTATTACAGCCGGAGTGTGGTATGAAAGAGAAGAAGGGAAACAATGAGGAGTGAAAAATATCCTTTATGTAAAAGTAGAAATTCCACCATTTCAAATATTCTGTTGCAAATTACACGAGTAGAAATACAAACACGTTATCGGCCAAATGTACTAAGGTGTAAAAAAAAAACAGTGCTGAATATTTTATAACATTAATCATAAAACTTTATTCTGAATGAAGATTGTGAATAAAATCATATTAATAGTTCATGAAACGTGACAATTAAATAAAAAATAGTGTTTCAGCGTAAAACAATTAATCCATTTGTTTATTTGTTAACTGAAATAAATAATTGATCATCATTCAAAATCTTAAACATTTCATTTTTACAGTCTCTGAAACAATCAGTATTTTTTACAGCGTGGTACCAGAAATTTTACTCAATTAAAGTATGTTGAAGGCGACATAATATCACAGTCACATAAAAGAAAATTCACAAAGTAAAGTTAAATAAAGATAAAAAACAATGGCACTGAGTGAAATGATAAAACATTTATTAACAGAATACAAAACAATTTGTTAACTGAAATAAATAATTGATCATCATTCAAAATCTTAAACATTTCATTTTCACAGTCTCTGAAACAATCGGTATTTTTTACAGCGTGGTACCAGAAATTTTACTCAATTAAAGTATGTTGAAGGCGACATAATATCACAGTCACATAAAAGAAAATTCACAAAGTAAAGTTAAATAAAGATAAAAAACAATGGCACTGAGTGAAATGATAAAACATTTATCAACAGAATACAAAACAATAGTAATCTCTCGGAATGGCCACCAGAGGGAGACAATTCTGTTGGTCAATGATTTTGAAAGGAGCCAAACTATGTGGTTCTTTAACTGGTCCTCGAAGAACATAGAAGAACAAACACATGACTGTCTATAAAGACCATCAGTGACAGTGTGTATCGATATAACACACACACACTGACACACAGAGACACAAAGTTTTATTGTCTCTAGTGTGGCAGTTCACGTACTGGGTGAAGGTCCTCTGCTCTTCCCACCTTCACCCAGTACGTGAACTGCCACACTAGAGACAATAAAACTTTGGACCTAATGTATGCAAACATCAAGGATGCATACACCTCATCCCCCCTCCCCCCGCTTGGTCGCTCGGATCACAACCTCGTTCACCTCGTCACGGACTACAACCCTGTGTTGAATAAACAACGACCTGTGAAGAGGACTGTTAAGGAGTGGTCTGAGGAGACCAGTGCCAGGCTCAGAGACTGCTTCGAGACTACAGACTGGGAGGCACTCTGCAGCCCCCATGGCACTGACATTGACAGCATGACCCACTGCATCACGGATTATATTAACTTCTGCGAGGAGAACACTGTGCCCTCCAAGCTGGTACGGTGTTTTCCCAACAACAAACCCTGGGTGACCCCCGAGATAAAGGCCCTGCTGAACGAGAAGAAGAGGGTCTTCAGATCGGGGGACAAAGAGGAGCTGCGCAGAGTCCAGAAGGAACTCCGGCTGATGATCAGGAAGGGGAAGGACAGCTACAGGAAGAAACTGGAGAAGCGGCTGGAGCAGAACAACGCCAGGGACGTTTGGAGAGGGCTGCAGACCATTGCAGGCCACGGAAAAGGTGTGGGAAGACAACAACCCAGCGGGGACAAGGACTGGGCAGATGAACTGAATCTGTTCTTCAATAGATTTGATTCCCCCCCCCCGCCCCCTCTTCACACCTCTCCTGGCCAGCCCCCCCTCCCCCTCCCCTCCTCAGCCTGCCACCTTCGACACCTGACCCCCACCAGCCAACCCCCACCCCATCTCCAGATCATCATCCCCCCTTGAGACTCTCACCACTCCTCACCCCCACACCCCCACCCCAGTCATCCTCCACCCCTCTCTCTATAACAGATGATCAGGTGAGAAGCCAACTCAAGAAGATCAAGGCAAGGAAGGCCCCGGGCCCGGATGGTATCAGCCCAAGACTGCTCAAGGACTGTGCTGACCAGCTCTGTGGTGTGATCAGGCATTTGTTCAACCTAAGCTTGAGCCTGGAGAAAGTGCCAGCCCTGTGGAAGACCTCCTGTGTGGTCCCGGTGCAGAAGACGCCGCGCCCCAAGGAGCCTAACCACTTCAGGCCAGTTGCCCTGACTTCTCACCTGATGAAGACGATGGAGAGGATTATCCTGAGACACCTACGACTGCTGGTGGGCACACAGCTGGACCCCCTGCAGTTTGCTTACCAGCCTGGGATTGGGGTGGATGACTCAGTTACCTACCTGCTGCACAGATCCCTGCTACACCTGGAGGACAGCAGGAACACTGTGAGGGTCATGTTTTTTGACTTCTCAAGTGCATTCAACACCATCCAGCCTTCACTGCTCAAAGTGAAGATGGAGAACGTGGGAGTGGACCAACACCTGGCTGCATGGACAACGGATTACCTCACCAAGAGACCACAGTATGTGAGGCTCCATCACTGTGTGTCTGACGTGGTGCTCTGCAGCACAGGTGCCCCTCAGGGTACGGTGCTCTCCCCTTTCCTCTTCACCCTCTACACCTCCGACTTCACCCACAACACCACCCACTGCCACATCCAGAAGTTCTCAGATGACACAGCCATCGTTGGATGTGTTCCTGAGGGGAATGACCTGGAGTACAGGGCGGTCATCACAGACTTCGTCAGCTGGAGTGAGCTCAACCAGCTTCAGCTGAACACCAGCAAGACGAAGGAGATGATCGTGAACTTCCGGAAAAAAGCATCCAACTTAACACCAGTGAACATCCAGGGATTGGACATAGAGGTGGTGGAGAACTACAAATTCCTGGGTGTTCACCTCAACAACAAACTGGACTGGTCCAACAACACACATGCCCTCTATAAGAAGGGCCAGAGCCGCCTCCACCTGCTGAGGAGGCTGAGGTCCTTCGGAGTGTGCAGGGCTCTCCTCAGGACTTTTTATGACTCTGTGGTGGCTTCAGCAATCTTCTACGCTGTGGTCTGCTGGAGGGGGGGTAGCACGGACAGAGACAGGAGCAGGCTCAACAGACTGATAAGAAGAGCGAGCTCTGTCCTGGACTGTCCTCTGGACTCCATTGAGGAAGTGGGGGACAGTAGGATGTTAGCCAAGCTGGCGTCCATCATGGGCAACACCTCTCACCCCCTACATGACAATGTGGGGTCCCTGAGCAGCTCCTTCAGCAGCAGACTGTTACACCCACGGTGTAAGAAGGAGAGGTTCCGCAGGTCCTTCATCCCGGCTGCAGTCAGGCTCTACAACACCAGCACCACCTGATAATGTTGTAGTCCCTGTCTATTATCTTTATCTCCACTCAACCTCTCACCATAGCTGTATTTGTATTTTTATTTTTCTTATTTATTTTTTATTTTTTTACTCAGATCACTACTATGCACAATAATATTCAACACTTTACATCTATATTTATATCATGGTCACTTATAATGGTTACATTGCAATATTTATATTTTCCTTTATACTATCTTGTAGTATTATTTATATTATGGTCACTTACTTTTAATTATTTTTCTGTATCATGGTCACTACTGTTGCAATATTACTTATAATACTTTTATTTTCATTACAATAACACTTACATCACTCCACTTTCTCCCCAGTACCTGCTTTTGCACAGTGTCTGTTTTGCAGGTTGTTTTTGTTTTCTGTATATTTTTACTCTCATTATGTGTAGTTTAGTAGTGTATATATTTTGATCTTTCTTTTTTATTGTTGCTTCGGCACTGTTATTTAAATTCTGTTTTTCTCTTTTTGCTGTAACAAGTGAATTTCCCCGTTGTGTGGATAAATAAAGAAATCACACA